>NC_043983.1:16284820-16322320 GCF_902150065.1 Myripristis murdjan | reverse complement strand
GTGTGCATGTATGTGCGAGTGTGTCTGTGTCTGTGTGTGTGTGTGTGTGTGGGTAGACGCATGTGTGCCCTGAGGCCTGTTGCGATCCTCTCTGACAGAAAACACAGAACAAATTAGGCCTGAGACACTTTGGGGACAGGCACAACACACTGCCATTACCCCCCTCGCACACAAACTCACAATCACCCACAACCTGTGTCAAGGTCACTTTGTGAAGGCAGACAGGGAAAACTTTTGGCTTGTTGAAGGCAAGAGTGAGCAGAGAGCAGAGACACAGCTAAGGCTAAGCTGTGGAAAAAAATCCTCTATCACAACATGGATCATGTTGTATCTTGATAACGATATACAGTGGTGGAAAAAAGTTTTCGGACACCCCATGCATTTGTGAAATATTGCATTAACAAATCACTCTTAGGTCTTCAAGTGCAATTTCTTTTAGTACAGTCACAGCCAAAATACTAAACAAATCCTAAAAAAGCCATTAAAAACTTAAAATTGATTGGTTCAATAAAAATATATAAGAAATTTTGAGTATTGGGTCATTTTGGTACCAGTGATGAAGGTCGTTTTTTTTTTTTATTAAAAGACACAATTTTTGTTGCCAAGCTTGGTGTCTATATAAAGCCAGCACATTTGAAAGTTCTTCAGACACAAAAATGTCTAAAACAAGGAACCTAACGCAGGAAACACACCTGAAGATAAAGATTAAACTGTCAAGAATTTAGTTTTGTTAGTTTTTCTTGTAAACAATAAACAAAAAAAATATAATTTCTATTTGTTTGTATGTGTCTAATGCAGCCACACCTTTTGAAACACAAAAAAGATTTTTCCACAAATATTTCATGATAACATTTGAGATTGTGAGATTGTGTAAAAATTTTAAGGGCGTCCGAAAACTTTTTTCCACCACTGTATGTCACGATAAAGTATGCTTTCTCCAAATTTGCTGAAAAAAACTTGTCTAGACAAAATACCGACTTGTTGATGATTATGTGAACGAAACACACATAAAAGGCGCTTTCTCTTTTTCTCCTTTTATTTGGAAGTGGCACTGAACGGAAGGCTGCGGTTTGCTTTTGCTTTCAACACTTGCCCTCCGCTGACTTACATCTTTTAGCTCTCGCTGTGCCGGCTCTGTTGATTCTTCTGCAAGTGGTAGGAACCGATCTGCAGCGTTCTGGTCGTTGTCAGATTTCTTATAACCAAACGAAGTCGAAACAACAGAAGTATTTGGCCTTTCAGGTACAGGTTCTTCATCTTGTCCGGTCAGGCTGAGTTTTATTTGTTATACTCACATGAAGTAATAGTGCACTCAATACAACTGGGAGCTTCAACTCAGTGACATAAAATACTGCCCTAAAGTGAGCGATAGAAACAACTGAAGAAAATCTTGATCGATAGACACTTATATATATTGTCAGCCCTCGACTCAGCTCTAAGGAGACTGAGAACTCCAGCTGTTCTCTAAATCCATGTCTGTCTTGCTCTCTGTGATATGGAGGTTTGTAAGCTCTAGTGTTCGCTGATAGCCTGAAACATTTTAAAGATATTCAAACATACATTTGTCTGGGTTTGATCTCATATCAACGCAGGTTAAAGTCACAGGGAACCCTCATTTCAAGTGAGTTGACGTATTCTTGGTTGAGGCTGGGGTTAGAAAGACGGTGTGGAGCGCCTGATGTTGACAAAATGAAACCCACTCTGCAGTGTGTACAAAGAGAGAGAGAATTTAAATGGAACGTTGATGACGTGAAAGGTGTGTGTGTGTGTGTGTGTGTGTGTGTGTGTGTTAGGATTCAGCACTGTTACAGTATCTTCATGAAGTGAACACACCCTTCTAGGAAAGCTGACCGTGGACAGGGTATGTAGCATGTTCTGCAGAGGATAAATGAAACTGATTTATTCATCTCATCTCCCCTTTCATTTCATTTCATTTCATTTCATCTTTTTCAATGTTCTCCCCATTTAATTAGGTGCCAGCCATGGCTCTGCTAGCATGAGGCTATTCTCAATCCTCTCTCTCTCTCTCTCTCCCTCTCTCATTCTCACTCTCTCTTCTTCTTTGTCTTCCTCTCTTACTTTCTCCCCGTCTGCCTCCCTCTGTATGTCTAGGACTCTTGGTGGTAAAGCTGGTTTCTCGGCCTGGCTTTAATTACAAGGTAATTGGTCTCACTAACGAAGGGGAACAAGGCCTGTGTGTGTGTGCATGATTGCCACTGTGTCTATGCGCATGAGTGTGTGTGTGTGTGTGTGTGTGCTCATCGGCCTTTTATTTGTGTGTGTAACTGTGTGTTTTCTGGGCTCTGACAGGGCATCAGAGAGTGGGCTGTGTAAACAAGCCGCTAGCATCCTGTCATGCGATACTGAAACGATTCCCCCCACGGACTGCGCTGTTGGTTGCCCCCAAGCCGCCACTCACACACAGGCAGTTGCATAGCAGGCATCCATGTTGGCACACACACACATGCAAACATGCACACACACACACACACACACACACACACAATTCCACTACTGCATAATGTTACTGTACTTCAGTTAAAGAAGCAAAAGCAGCTCTGTAAGCCCCCTGTTGTGCGCATCATTCAAATGCTTCCTGTCATCAAAGAAAGTAGGAAGTGTATTCACTCTCACACACTATTCTGTCTGTTCTATCACTACTGAGAGACCCATCTGACTGAAGAGTGGCAAAACAATTTGTTTCCTCAATCACACGGTCTGTAACAACATGTGTGAACAGCAGGTTTGTGCTCATTTGTGTGTATATATGAGTGTGTGTGTGAGCGCTTGCAGAACACCAGAGGCCTTTTGTTCAAAGCGTCAGGCAACACAGGTAACTTCTCAAACACAACAGACCCCTTTCATGCCAAGGCAAACGTGCCAGAACAAAGCCTTCTCTCATGCTTGTCATCTCTGCCAAAATATGGAGCCACTTGAAGTTTTTTCGTCCCCCTCATCTCTGTCTCTCTCTGTCTGTCTCATCCTAACGAACCCCTCTGCCTTTCCTCACTCAGCCGGGGTCCTGGGACAGAGGGGATGGAGCAAAGGAGGGGAGAACATCATACAGCATGAAAGGGAAACAGAGGGTCTGCCATCTGCCAGAGTCTGTCTCTGTGTGTCTCGATGTCTCTCATTGTGTACATACTAATATCTGTTGCACATCCCTAAATCGCCTCCTCTAATTACAAGAGGATGGGGTGATGGAATTGGAGCTGAGAGAAGGAGTTTGCCAGACAAAACACAGACAAATTCGTCAAATCCATCAGCTGCTATTAACAATACAGATTTCACTGTAACTGACAGCACTGATGTGTCTTGGGTAAACTGTGAACAGGGGGATCTGTGTGTTGGAGGAAAACAGAATTACAAAACAGTACGAGCCAGTTACAAAGAAGATAAATGCTCAAAGCGAAGTCCTTCAACCAGCACGACAGGTCAGCGTATCAGCCTATATTTGAGCCTGCATGTGTGTGACATTGGGACGCTTTCTTTTGTGCAAATTATGAGCAGGGAGCAAACTGTTGCTATGGAGACAGGAGTTAGTGATGCGGTGGGCAAAGCCACATCAACAGTGTAGAGGAGAGGACTGAGCAGAACATGCTGCGAAGATCACAGAATATACAACCTACTGCAGTCACTCACACACACACACACACACACACACACACACACACACACACACACACACACTGTGTCAGAGAGTCAGGAAAGCAAATGGCATTTTATTCTGAGTCAGCCGTTTTGAATGGTAATTCAGCGTGGTCAAATTTGAAGGCATGGATGGGAAGCAGCAAAAGGGGCAAAAGGATGTGCCAGTGGAGCCTCTCCTCACACAGAGAAGATGTAGGTCGCTGAGTGGAGTGAGATACCTGCCTGTCACTGATCCCACTTGTTCACAACCATAATCCACATCACTGCAAGCTAAAAATCTCTAATCTCTATATTAACAAATTATTAAGTCTGAAATTCAGTGTAAAAAAAAAATAAAAAAAAATTGGCCTGTAAAATGAGATAAGCCCACTTGTTTCCAGTTACACTCAACTTGTCTTGAGCATTTTCTTGAATCAAGTGTCATTTTGTTGATGCTAGTTGGCTGATCTGTGATACTCTGCCTTGTTTCGCCATATTGCGAAGTGAAATCTCATCCCACTGCCAGATTTTCCCACAACAAGATTTTAACACTGAATATGAGACGAAATGACTTGATAAAATGGACGTTTTTGAGGTCCTCACTTTCCCCACTTGTTAACGTACTGCCTGGAAAAAGTTGTAGATACTAGTGGATGAATAAATGGGCATATGGGCGCATGGAAGGGCAGATTGGTGCAAGGACAGACAGCTGGATGGATGGATCATGGGCGGATCAAGTCATTTTCCAGAAATAAACTAATGGTAAAGAAGGGCATGGGATAGCAAGAGAGGAGAGAGAGGAGGCAGTTATCTCTAAATATAGTGTTGGGAAAGCCAGGTTGGCGTGTGTATGTCACCATGTGCCAGTGAGGGTTGCATCTCGTCTTTGTCTTCTATCCCCCCAATACTCAGCACTGGCCTCCACTGACAACCACATCAGCAGACAGCCAGTTGAATTCAATCTTTGTCTGATTGGATGGAATAGATCTGATTACCTCTCATAGAAGAAACACACACACACACACACACACACACACACACACACACAATACGATTGTTTGTGCTCTAAGATTCCCTAGGGAAACATATCAGAGTAAATGGCTGTGGTGATTGTGCCAGATAGACTGGATGTGTGCATAATATCCACACGAAGAAGATAATGTGTTTGCTAATCGCACACCAGAGACGAACAAATACACACCCACACACATGCGCCACACATACACATTTGTGCGCACACACATTCGCACACACACACACACAAAGGCTAACAGCTGCACAGCTATAACCCTTAACCACTCTTTTCATGCCTCTGGTTGCCAGTTACACTGTACAAACACACTCCCACACATCCTCGGCTGAATCCCGTTGTGAGAGAGTCGTGATTTTCAGAGTTGTGATGACAGCTGACTGCGCATGTTGACAGCAGTGGAAGTTATTATAGCGTGTGATCGTATCAGCTGTCACATCATGAAAGACAGAGAGGCATCAATAAATGCTTTTATTTGAACATTTAATGATGTTATGAATATAATAGTGCCTATCCAGAGAAAAAAAAAAGTAATTTGATCATCAATTGACGACAGTGGTTGTTAAATCGTACAATTCGGATGGCACTTCCCATCCAAATATCCAAATGAATTTTGGTTACCTAAAGCAGCTGGCTAAGACAACACACTTATCACAGTCACAATTTACCAACAATTGGCCAAAATAAGCACAGTTTATTCAAAAGAAAAGGATTCCACTGCAGAAGCCCTTCTTCACGCAGCATAAACCCTAAATTAACATAATACACATTTCTATCTGGAGGTTGTACAGTTGAACCAAAATAGAATATTGTAAAATAAAACTTGAATGTCTCTCAAATACCCTGTTAACCCCTTGAACCCCTTTAAAGATCCCCTCCAGATGTATTCTAAATCCTTCGCAAAATTCTGTGTTAAATAATTGTTTCCTCAACAAAAAAGTTTAATAAACTACTGAAAATGGCTTGAAAGCACTTCAACTTCCTAATCCTGTCTGAGAATGCAAGAACCTATGAATATCTATGAATATGCAAATTTGCAGCTCTCCCCAGAGAGACCCCACACCCCTGTCTGCTTCCACCGGCTGCCTCTGAAACACCAGCATTTTGGCAATAGCGGGCATTCGTCTGCAGTCTACAGTGGGCAGCATTGTTCATCGCCAAAACGCTCAACTGCACTAGTTTTGGTAGCATCAGACGTTATACGCTAATTTGCATAGCTTCACACAGTAGACTGTGAGTTCTACTCATTTGTGATGTTACAGATTGTGCTTGTACGTGCAGGGCACAATACCCGATGAAAACAGCACTGAAGTGGCAGATTTGGCACCAGTACCAATCTGTAAAGTGAAAGTCAAGCTTCCATGAGTATCAAAACAAAAAGAAAGCCTGTTTTAGGCAAAGAGGGTCTTTAAGTAGCTTCGAATTTGGGCAAGGAAGAAAAATCATCTATGGTGGTTGCACTGCCTCATTGAAGCTGCATGAAATATTCAGTCTCAAGATGCTATTGTTTTTTTTTTTTTTTTATGCAACAGTTACAGTAGTACTGGAGGAGTGATTTGATTGGACAAGATGCATTCCATGAGTGCTGATATACAATACAACAGCACTCCGGCGTTTTATGATTCTGTATCACTCCACTTTAATAGTGTTCAGTAATAACCATTAGCTGCATTTCAGTCAGACAACTCACATTTGAAATCTTTTATTACAGCAGCAGGATAGAGTGAGCATTGCTTCAAGGCAAGCTCATCCCTCCCTGCAGATATATTTACATGTAGATATAATGAGAGTGATGAGTAAATATGAGGAGATATCTTCCTCCCCCTAGCCGGAGCCAACAGGTGGATGCTGGGGTGGTGGAGGGTCTGAAAAAGCAGGCAGCAATACAGGGTAGCAGCAGTATTGGCATGTCAGAAGGAGAGGTGGGAATTTTTGCAGCTTAAACAGACCGCCAAATTGGGAGGGCGCATTTGGTAGATGATGTGTGGAGAGTGAGGCATCTCGTGTTGGTATGCAGCAGCACAGCTTGAGTTGACTGCCTGAACATTAACAGGAGTTATAAGAGGAATAACTGGAGTTAAACCGTGAATGGTGGTCAGTAGATGATGTGTGGGAGGAGAGAAGTGTGAACACCAGTGGCTGCTTTGTTCATCTTTTGCCCCAAATGTGCCTGGTAGTGCTGCTTCCCAGGCTGTGGCTTTGGTTTTGGTTTTTGGTTTTTGGTTACGGCTACAGTTAAGATGAGGGTCAAGAAGTGCTGCTTTACAGGAAACTTTCAGGGCAAGAAAGCAGCATGAACAGAAACTAGGGTGGAAAGCTCCAGGGGGTCAGGAAACTGTTCATGCTCAATTCAATTGCTTGATTTCTGATGGAACTATTTGTGTTGCTGAAGCCAAAAAATTGAGTAAATCAAAATCTGTTGTGTCTTTTGCCATTATTTGATTAATGGTGTTGTTTGTAGAACCCGTGGATAAATGCAGTTTCACACTTTCTGTGGCAAGCCTGTGGCTTTGTACCTATGATCATATCACAGCCGTGCTGATACACGACCCTCTCGTATGATATTGCTTAAATGGCTTCACCATTACATCAAATCATTTCATGCTTTCTCTGCTTGCTTGCTTTATTCTCTTGTAATATTCATCTTATTGTGATTTGATTTATTTGTTTTGTGTAATTACTTGGCTGTATTTGATTAGAGCTAATAATTTCATTTGATATAATTAGAGCTAATAACTACAGACTCAGCACCACCGCTTTCCTGGCCAGCCTGGAAGGGGCTTCCCTCTTTCTGGTCTTTCCCAAGATTTCTTCTATTTCTCCCTTTTTTTTTGGCATCTGGGGTTTTGTTTTTTTTCTTAGGAGGCTTCAGGTTAGTGCATGTCATTTTGTTTTTTATGAACTGTGGTCTTGTAAAGCCCTTTGAGACTATAACAGTGATTATGGGCTCTAAATATATTTGAACTTGAATAGGAAGACATATTTTGGTGTCTTTGGAAACCTTGAGATCTCCTCTACAATTGCTGAAAGGTTTTGTTGTTTTGAACAAATCTCGCAACACAGCGTGCAGAATACAACGGATACATCTGTAATTATTTCACAAACTTCCCAGATCGGTATAATCCTGGACTGTAATGTCAGAATGATCTGCTCGGCCGGTTAAAGCAGAAAATGTAGCTCAAATATTCAAGGCACAAGCACTGCTTTCAATTTTTTTTAAGTGAAGAGAATAAAAATTGTTTCACGGAAGCTGTCAGGCTTTGCATAGATATAATCAAATTGGCCTGCCTGTTCTAATTTGACATTCAAATAAAAATGTTTGCACTGGCAGCTCGTCAACTCCATGTTTTATTGATAGTGGAGAATATCAAAATATGTTTCCTTGTATAAAACTAACAGTTTAAACTAATTAGCCACTCTAAGCCTTTAGCTGGAGACTGCTGATCCCGTTGTATAATGTCAAGGCTGGAGTACGTGAAGAGGGACACAAACAATCACACCGCACCACAGAGTTAAGTGATGCCCTGAACTGCCGCCTACATGAGCCTTTGAATCATTATGGTTCCAGAAAGTGCAGAAAGACACTGGGTGGGTGGGAACGGGGTGTGGGTGGGGCTGCAAAGAGAGGGATAGAGAGGTGGAGAGATGTAATCTTCAGGATTTATTGTGGATTAATAAGGAGTATTACACTCTAAGAGTTGAGCCTGACCAATAAGAATGTCTATTTCATTGCTGGAGGAAGCAGAAAGCTGCAGTTATTCAGCTTGGTCCTGTAAATGCTAAAGTTCAAAGGTTATCTCTACCTTGTCATGGTAATTCAATAAAACCCTTCTGGTAAGAGAGGGAAAAAACAGTGTTCTTATAAGAATGACCCCTGAGCTCCACCAATGAAACATAATTATTGTGTGTGTGTGTGTGTGTGTGTGTGTGTGTGTGTGTGTGTGTGTGTGTGTGTGCAGAATACACACACGCATGCGCATGCACCCGCAGACACAGACACACATGATCTGTGATTAATGTGTGACATACAGCACTGCCATACTCTTTCTCATTACATTCTTCTCCATAGAATTGTGAAACAAAGGGCCAAGATTAAACAGCTCTCATTCACAGTCACTCATTAGTCTCTCTCTCTCTCTCTCTCTCTCTCTCTCTCTCTCTGTGATCAGTCTCTCCTCTGTGTCTCACTCAACCAGGGCAAGGTCATTTAGGAGTCAGAGCAAGACTGTGGGAGGAGGGGGAGGAAGAGGAAGGATATTAGAGGAGTGAGGGACTATCCTGGCTACAGTGATCCTGGCAACAGCGAGGTCCCTCATTTACACCCTAATGGTCCTCAGCTATTCACTGGATCTATTTTCATTAAAATCCAACTACTCAAAAGAGAGAGAAGAAGAGAAAGTGAAGGGGGAGATGCAGATGGAGTGGGAAAGTGATATAGAAATAGACAGAAAGGATGAGGGAGAGAGAGACTGCTGTCACTCTCTGTGTTCTTTTGTAATTTAACTCATTATTTATGATTTACTTAACTAATTATTTATGACTTAAATGCTATTTTGAATTGTAAAATTGTATTATACCATAATTCTTTGGTTATATTGCCTCTGAACTTTCATGCAAACAATGTGAATTGAACTGAATTGAATTGAATTGAATTGAATTGAATTGAGAGACAGAGGTAGAGAGAGAGATGTAGAAACAGAAGTGTATGTACTGTATCTACAGTACATACAGCATTTTAGGTCATACATACCTACACACACACACACACACACACACACATATATACCCACAGCACATTAATAAGAATATTATCAAACAGTTTCCTATGCTCAGAGCAGAATTCCTTGCTTGTGTGTGGTATATGATTGCATTTGACTTTCATCACCCTGCTGTGAGTGTTGGTGTGTGTGTGTGTGTGTGTGTGTGTGTGTCAGGAGGAATGACCCAGATCAGAGGAGAGATGAGTTCTCTATCTGAGCCATGCTGGCTGAGTCTACAGCATTGCCAATTCTACATCCCGTGTCAAAAAAGGAACGAGGGTAAGGCAATGGGAGAGCGGAAGGTGTACAGAGAAAAAGAGAGAGCGGGAACGAGAGAGACGAGGTATAAGGTGAGCCGAGGGACAGGAGGACAGAGTCAGAGAGAGGGCAAGAAGGCAGAGAAGAAAGGCTGAAAACCTCCAAGTCTAAATGCTGAAGGCAAACCATTCATCTTCCCTCTCATATGCTCTTCTGGGCTTCACTCCCAGTCCCAGTGCACTGCTGAGTGTGTCTGCGTGTGTATGAACATGTGTGCGCATGTGCATGTGCGCATGTGTGCGTTTGCATCTACCTAACTATGGAGAGCCGTCTGAATGATGAACATGATCTCTATTGCAGCAGAACAATGCTGTTTCTAAATAGGACATGAGAGGCATTCAGCCTTCCCTCATACACAGTGTGTATAGGGAACCAGCGCTTGTTTGCAGGGACTGAAGCGCACAGAGTGTGCAATGAGGCGTCTGCTTCAGGTGATAGTGTGTGTGTATGTGTGCCTGTCTGCTTGTGTACATCCATTAAGTATGATTCCCAGTGGTGTCCAGAGTTTAGCTACATCAATCAGATGCTTATTCAGAGAATGCCGGGCATCGCTCACACAGTCAGGCAGGTGGCAAGGAGCAGCTGCGTGATGGATGCCAGCCTGGCCCCTGGCATCACCTCTGCTCTGGCACCACCCAGCCCCGCTCCCGTACACCTGCTAGCTACCCGCCTCTGGAGCATTGCACACCTGGATCTGTTTGCTTCTTACCAGCCACAACATCCCTACACCTGTCTGGTAGCTACTTACTGTCCCGTAACACCCCTGCATCTGCCAGCTACCCGCAACAGCAGCTCCGCTTTCTGACACCTGCACCCCAAATCCAGTCATGAACAGGAAATTGTGATGCAATTAACAAAGACACAGAAACAAGACTAAGAGTGTAACAGCCCCGCTAGTGGTCCGTGTAAGAGACCAGAGTGGTTGTAGAGGCCTGTGTTGTGAGTAATGGGCTTAATACTAAAGAAGTTTGCAATGTGGGAAGATGTTCATACCAGAAAAAAAAAATTATTTCCACAACAACTGAATGATGCTTGACTTACTTTACAGCGAATACATAATATGGGACAAAGAAGGTGCTGGTCAGCTTTACAACAGCACAATTTAAAATTTGAAAGGAAGCAATCTTGTTATTAAAACCCACATTCTTTTTTTCTTCTCGGCTTTCTAGGCTGCTGGAACTCAATAACAAGTTACATGTGTAATTAACATGTTCTATAAACTACATGAAGACTCAACAAATGAAAAAAAAAGTCTCACTTCAAACTGCACAAGATACACTTGTATCTGGCACCACGGATATGGTTTAACCACTGTTCATCTACCATATTTCTATAATATCTCTACAATGTTTTTACAAAAAGAAAAAAACAGTTTGTGGTTCAGTGTTATGCAGTTGACTAAACAGTGTCTTGCCTAGTATTTTTTTGCAGTGATGCGTGATCTAAAGAGCATAGTTTCAACAGCAGCGGCACTACTGATTGACTACAGTAATACTATACTGAATATTGTGGCCAGCAGTGAGTCTGTGTGCAGCTCTTGGTCTGCCTAGGACCACACACTGCTTGTCACTTTGATCATGGCGGTGGATACTGGCAGATAGGCAGCATTTAATTGAAAATCTTACCAAGTGAGGCACCACAGTAGAATAAATAGAAATAACGCTGGCAAAATACTATTGTTTAGAGTACTTTCTGCTAAAAGTGAACTCTAAAAGTCTGAAACTGAGCCCTGAGCTATCGGTAGCAGAGCTGAAAAGAATAAGGGTGTGTTTGTGTCGTAAACTTCATGCATGTCGAATTGTCCATACCTTTCCTCTTGGAGTCCCGTCTGACGCTGCTGGGCCTGACCGCTGGCTGTAGCTCTGTCTCTGTTGACATCCTCAGGCTCCAACTGGGCTAGACTCCGCTCCGAGGGTCCAATTCACGGTGTCAGCGCCGAGTGTGTGTGTGTGGGCGCCGGGTGTGTGCGTAGAGGCGCCAGGTGTGTGTGTGTGGGCACACAGGCTCATGGGAGAGGGACGGGCTCTAGCCCTGACACGACATCCCACACACACCCACAGAGAGCTGGAGAGAAGAAAAAAAAAGAGAAAGAGGGGAGGAAAGAGAGGTTTGGTTAGGTCGTGTTCCTTCTTGGCAGGCGTAGCTAGTGCGAGTTCTCAGCTGGCATAAGAATGAGCTTGTTTTTGACAGGGGCCTTGAGTCTATGTTGCCCGTGGTAACGGAGTGGAGAGACCTCCTCTGCAATTCTTGCTTCCTGTCTCTAACTTGTCTCAGCAAGGACACCGCTGCAAGAACAAGCCTTTTCCTCCAAAACACCTCCTTCCTCAATGACTCAATAATTTATTAACTAAATTTAATAGTAGACACAATCGTCTCAGACGGCATTTTACGAAACCTAAGCCAGCACCAAATGTCATCCAACTTCGCAGTCCTGCCAGGCTCATTGTCCTTCCCCTTACCTTCCCTGTCCAGTGTGTGATGTGCCCCTGCAGCCCCAATGTGAGCCTGGCTGCCCCTTCTGCGCCCATCTGCCTGCTGCTTTTTTCTCAAGTGTTGACTGGCAGTGACTACCGTAACTTGGCAGCCAAAATACACCCAGATCTCCACTGTAACCACACCATATGAATGCACACACACACACAGCCACGCGGTAAAACGCACACACTAATTCAGACAAACACTCTCACACACATACAGAGCAGATAAGATGAAGTACAGAGACAGCAGGAGACAGCTGCAAGTTGACACGCTGCATAATGAATCAGACAACCTTGTGAGCTGCTCTTCACCTCTCCTTAGACTTCCAGTCTTGACCTCTCTTTCCCTCTCTCTGTCTCCTTCTCCCTCTCTTACGCAGGCTGGGCGCAGCCTTGAACAAAACGAAAAGATTGGTGCTTCTTGGGGAAGAGGGAAATCTCTCTTATTCTCTTCCTCCCCCTCTCCACGGTGTTTCTGAGTGAATAGGAGGCCCCTGTAAGCCTCGGGCGAGAGCAGATGAATTGAGAGGCTTTTAATTTGCTGCAGACAGAACAGAACAGAGTCCATTTAATTCTGCCAGCAGAGGCCATGTCGGCAAAATGCTGACAATATTCTTTATCTGGTCCAAACACACTGGAAAAGTGTGAGTCACTCCAATTACAGGCATTATCAGCAGCACTGTTCCACCAAATAGATGGAGAGAGAGAGAGAAAGAGAGACAGAGTGAGTGGAGATAGAGGGGGTTAGAGGGGAGAGAAATTAACAGAGGGGAGAGAAAGAGAAGGGTGAGGAGACATAGAATGGGTGAGTAAGATAATGAGCAAGGGGTAAAGGAGAGAGAGAAAAGCCCAAGGAAGTAAAGACACAGAACAGAAAGGATGGAGTTTGAGTGGCTTCAGCTCTAACCCTGAACATGCCCCCCCTCCATCGACTCCTTTTTTCCCCCTTTTTTTTCCCCCCATTCGTTCTTTAGCTACTAGCTGTGTAGTCTTTCAGGAGGCATCTGGAGCCTGTGTTTCAGTGAGCCAGTCCGTTAATCACTGACTTGGACCAGGGAAAAAGGAGCCAAGAAAACTCCTCACTGCCTCAACTCAAAAAATAACACGTTTTTTAAATTTTTTTTTATAACTAGCAGGGCGTACAACTGAAATTATAAAACGAAGATTCAAAACACGCTGTGTAGTGCTACAGCAACAGTCAATAATATCACATGACAAAATCATGAACCAGAGGTGAGGTTTTGCCTTCTGGTTACTCTTTTTCACAGCAGCCATTTTGACATGAAAAGCAGGTAAAGGGTCATTCCATATAAAAACAACCAATTCAGAAAAAAGAAAAAAAAACACAAAAAATCCTACCTGATTTTTTTTTCTACAATATCTTCTGCATATTCACTGAAGCCATGCAAAAGCTTACATACAAGTTACAGGCCCTCAAAGTACATATGGGTAGGTCAAAATTTTGCACTATTTTCTATTCAAATCATTTTTTTTAACATTTTTGAACCGTCATAACTTCATTCCTAATAGAGATAGCCACATGACATTTTCAGGGCTGAAAAACACACAATCTCTGTGACACACTGCAACCAATTCAGTTTTACATCCATCCTAGGTGCCACAATCCTACGCGGAAATCTGTTTTTTCTTCAACACAATTTTTTCTGTAACCACATTTGAGCATCAGTATCTTGGGAAAATGACAGTTTCAATAGCAAACAGGTCTCATTTTTAGCTGCAATTTAAGACTAGGCTCATGTTCTAGCTATGATGCCTTCTGTGTCCAAATTATTTTCAAAAAATTATTTTCAAAATGTAGCTAAAAATGAGACGGTGATAAAACGGTGATATGACCCTTGAAAGGTTTCCCAAAATGCACTTTTTCAAGTTTTCTCGACTGAATTATCAGAAAACATATGACACATCGAGGACACCAATGCTTGTTTCTATTACACTGTGTCATAGATATTACACTGGTACAGTTTTAATGTGGAAACTTTCATTTTTCCCAAGATTTTGATGCTCAAAGTTGGTTACAGAAAAAATCATGCTGAAGAAAAAGCAGATTTTGGCGCAGGATTGTGACACCTAGGAATGTAAAATTGTAAAATTAACTTGAGTGTTTTTAGCCCTGGAAATTTCATCTGGCTATCTCTATAAGGAATAAACTAGGGATTTCGACATACCGTTTGTACTCTGAAGACCTGTTACTCAGAAAATATTAATATATGGTATGAATGTAAGAGTTTGCATGGCTTCATTGAATATGCAAAAGATATTGTAGAAAGAAAATCAGCTGTTTCTGAGCAGGTCAGGTGGGAGTCACTTGTTGAATTTCCATGGGATGACCCTAAACCCATGTGTAAACTAACGTCATTAATTAAGGTTCTGCTCCATTTAGGTTTAACAGAGAAATGGTCCTGCAACGACTCAGGTACATTTAAATGGAATATAACCCTGATTCATGTCATTCGTAACACCTGTGTTTATCCTGCTATTTCATGTCATGACCGTTTCAACTGTAGGAAAGAAGAGAGGTGTGCAGCAATGTGAAACCTGCGTCATGGGATTCGTTATTGTCGCTGAGTACCAAGCCCTTTAGGAGGAGCCAGCAGTGCCGTCAATCTTGACGGGTCAAACCCTAATTTGACAAGACTTCCACAAACATGCGCTATCATGGGAGCACTACAACACAGCAGTAACTACAAAAACAAATGGCAAACGAATGGAAATTGCAGTTTGGATGAAAATAAAAGTGTATGCTCTTATCAGTATTTGGGGAGAAGAAAGTATTCACCAGGAGCTCGACTCAGCCATTAAGACATGAAAAAGTGCATTTCGAATTTTTGCAGCATTTGCGAGAGTATTTTTATGATACGCCTCATACCCTTCACAGCTGATTCTTCATGCAGCAGAAACAGAAACAAACCTGTACTGTTACTGTAAGTTCTGGTTTACCCTTGATAGTCGGAAAAAAGCTATAAGTCGCTCCTTGAACGGCACCACTCACTTAATCACAGAAGTCCAACCCATGCATCAACTGAAGATGAAACAACTGCTGGTCCACTTGTTGACTGTGAGACAGAAATTTAGCAGGAAACGAGACTCCAAGCCTGAAAATGAAAAATCTGTTGCAGCTCCACTCTCCAGACGACTCCGCAGCTCCAGACATATGGCTGGTTTCTTTGGGGACCAGAGGAAGAGTTATACATCTAAGCTACAGTCCCTGGAGGGGAGAACAAGCTAATTTCTCAAAAAACAAGCCATGTCTAGCGTCAGCTGTACAAATTCCCTCCCCTCCTCCCTCCTTCGCTCCCACAGACACACACACACACACACACAGAGAGACAGTGTGAAGGAAAGAGCAGCACCATCAAAAAACCGCCTTGAACACTGTGCTGGCGGCTTGACCTGGAATCGGCTCGTGCGCTCTGAGCTAAAAGTAGAAGCAGAGTAGGATGCGAACA
Organism: Myripristis murdjan; assembly: GCF_902150065.1. Lineage (NCBI taxonomy): Eukaryota > Metazoa > Chordata > Actinopteri > Holocentriformes > Holocentridae > Myripristis > Myripristis murdjan. Next base: position 16,306,638 of record NC_043983.1, on the reverse strand, counting down.
TGGCTTAGCGTGTCTGGATTTAGACAGCAATCTGAAGCCACACTAGAGCAGACATGGACAGGAGGAGAGGAGGAGAAGGAAACGAGCTGTAAATTGGATGTCCGTAAATGGGGCGCTGCCAACAGGCGTGAGTGTGTGATGAGAGGATGTGGCTCTGTGTGTGTGTGTCTTTCTGCATGTGTTCGTGTGTGTGTGTGTGTCTTGATAAACAGGATGCTGCCAACAGGAGCTTAATGCCCAGAAATCATCTGCAGCTAGAGTAAAGGCTGCCAGGCGGATGGAGAGAAAAAGAGGAGAGGAGAGAAAAGGCAAGGGGGAGGTGGACTCTCTCCCTCTATCGCTCTCTCTCACTCTCTCTCTCTCTCTCTCTCTCTCTCTCTCAGGGTAATTGTGTACTGTCCATCAGGCTCAGAGTTAGATTAGTGGCTCCACTCATTCAGCTCTCCTTCCATCTGAATAATGACTAATCATAGAGACCACCTCTCTTCTATTCCTCACTACCTGCGTTCTGTCCATCTCCCCTATTCTCCCTCCCCTCTTTACTTCTGCAAATGGTACCCTTTGTATTCTGACACACAGAGCAGAGTCTTGATGAGGAAGTCGTATTTGCAGATGAGTAACCACGACGGCCTGTACTAAAGGTTATTCCCATGTTACTCACCTGTCACGGTTCAGGTGCATGTACACCTGAGCCAAGAGAGACTTAACTGCCTTCTGAAAATGAATAATCACACACACACACAAAAAAATGCCAACTCATATTCCCCTGTTTTATGGCATCAGATGGTTAAACACACTTTGAAATGTCAACGGACACAATGATCGTGCAAACGACAGCGAGAAAGAAATGTCAATCGAAGTCCAATCTATTTGAGAAAATGAAAACATGTCTTAATAGCACAAAGTATGGACTAAAAGTAATCAGTAAAAAATATACCAGTTTATGACCTACCAGTTTATGATCTGTCGATGGTTAAAATACAGTACGCACTTGACAGCACGACTTGTCTATCCAGCTCAGAGAGAGACAGGGAAGAGTGAAGGAAGAGAACGAGAGGACGGGTGAAGGATCAGATAAAGGAGAGGGGTTAAAGGACAAATGTGTGTGTGTGTGTGTGTGTGTGTGTGTGTGTGTGGGAAGGGTGGAGGGGTGAATGAGTCCAAAGACTATGCGTGTACATAGTGTGAGTCTATGTGTGTGTGTGTGTGTGTGTGTGATGGAGTAAAGTCCAGTGCAGGTAATCGTTTCATATCAGTACACTTTGCCCAACTCAACACTACAGTGCAATGCCATCTGTCCAAATGTCAAACCTCTGAACCGATCAGAATCATACAAAAGAAAGAAATATATGCAATAACGTTTAAAGTTTCACTCATAGTGGGTTTATATTTTCAGGAATGACATCTGTCTGTTTGAATGCTTCATAGAATTAAATGCATTTGAAAGTACAATACATGCATGGAACAGTATTCCCATGTTTTTCAGTGATTCAAAACACATTTCTAAATACATTCAGTCATAAAACACTGTACACACATCCAGACGACCACAGTGTTGCTTTAGTAGTGCAGGGTTTCAAACAATTCCTCTCAGGGATGGAGCAGCAGTGCAGAAAGCATATAAACTTTAACGATGACTGCATCTGCACGGCACGCTAACAATCCCCCCAAAAACAGTTACCACAGCTGTCTGGTGGATAGAGCAGCAGCTACTGTAGCAGGCCTGGAGGCCTGTAAGAACAGCAGTGCGGCTGGTTCAGCAGGCAGGCAGCCAGGCCACCGGCCAGCACAACACAGCCCTGCAGGAGGGAACATGGAAACAGAGCGCTCAGAGCTGCTATAGGTACTCCACATGAGTCCCTTCCTGCCTGAATGACTAGAAGGAATACTCAGCAGAGGCCTCATCAGGAAAAGGTAAACACACATACAGACCTACACACACACACACACACACACACACAAACACACACACATGAACACACACACAAATTCCCACCCACAATCTGCTGCCAGAAATAGTATACCCCTCAAGATGGCTGATACACGTGCACGTGCAGACTGCATATTAACACAAAAACATGCGCAAGCACGGCACTCACACACTCTCTCTCTCACACACACACACACACACTCACACACACACACTCACACACACACACACACACACACACACACACACACACACATATATACACACACACAGCTCACATCTTCTTCACCTAACCTATTTACAGACACGGGGCTGTAGATATCAAAGCGCTGCGTTCTCTTTAGGGAATTCCTCCGTTCTCATGTTTTAAGGGGAAAGAGAGATGAAAACGAATCTCGTTCTCCCTGCGCCTCCCTTGTGTGTGTGTGTGTGTGTGTGTGTGTGTGTCTCCTCTGCCTTGTTACTGTGCTAAAATGTAAATTGGTCCTGCTCACCCTTGTGTGCACGGCTGTCTCTTTCATGCAGAGAGGAAGCAGCGGCTTTGCTGACAGACTGCCAGTGTGCATGTGCCTTTATTAAAAAACCTGTACTCTGATTCTGACTGTCTGTCTGTCTGTTTGGTCTTCTCCCAGCCTCGTTCAACGTTCATTCTACTATTCAACTACAACGCTCTGCTTCGCTCCCGTCGTCTCCACCAGCTCATGTAAAACGCTTGCTCTTCCGCTGAACTTGGGCACTGGATTCAGGGTGTGAATGATAATTTATTCAGCGAGTCATGCCTGTTTTTATTCATCCTTCCCGCTGCTGCTCTCTTAACATGTGCAGCAACCACTTGTCAGCTCAGATGGTCTCCATGCAACCAGACCTGTAGATAATGCAACAACTGCTCCCAACACGGCAGAGAGGTGGTAGATTAAAAGATTTACAGCTGCTTGCCATGAGCAGAGGAAGGCAAAGACAGCAAAAGAAGCCTGAACTGGATTCTACAGAGGGACATGTGCACAATACACACACGCACACACACATGCACACACACATACACACCAGACTGCCCACTTTTCAGGCCTGCTAAATATCTCCTCAGTTTATTCTTGTGGCATATCTACCGTATTTTAATTCTAAGCAGCAGCACAGCGGCACACAGCATGAGGAAACAGGCTGCTGGATGTGAGTGAAGAAGGTGAGTGAATGAGCTGTATACAGGGAGGAAAATATCGGAAAATATCCATTTTATCAACTCACTTGGTCTCATGCTTAGTCGTAAAACCTCACTTTTCTTAAAACAAGTGGGATAATCCCACTTGTTCCTATTGGATTTTCATTTATTTCAGGAATTTTCAGAAATTTCTGGGAACAACATGTTGAAAGAGGGGAGAATAAGACAGATCAGCCCACTAGTATCAAGAAAATGACACTTGATCCAGGAAGTTTTTAGAAAGAGGTTGATTATCTTTGGAAACAAGTGGGATTATCTCATCCCACTCACTGGCAGATGTTTTAAAATGTTATTTATTCATTTAGTTATGTATTTATTTATTTACTAAATAACACGGACGACTGAATTTGTGACCACATGACTTAGTAAGATGAGGATTTTTTTTTTTTTTTTTTTTTTTTTTTTTTTGCAGTGAGTGGGTAGGTTGTCATGCAGTGAAGCTCGGGTCATGAACCTGACTCAAACCCTCAGTATCACCAGAGCATAGTTTAAACATGATCCTGCTGTGCCCTGGGTGTCCCCTCTAGCTCAGAAGCCAGCAGCCGCTCTTTGCTCCGCTCTGGGACGCCATCATCAGTAAGCTCCAGCCCAGTGTGCTGCCGGCCTGTTTAAAAAATGTCCACTCGACATGATTTAGATCCCCCACAGCCCCTCTGGACCCCCATCAGCACGGCCTAAAGTGAGTGATGGATTCGCTACATCTGTGAAGTGGAAGAGAGGGGAGAAGAATTCTGTTGCATAAAAATAGAGCTGGAGCCTGGCGGAGCAGAAGACTGGGGCTTAATGAGGGATGCAATCATCAATTATTCAAAACACTTAATCATGGTGTCGCATGCTGCTGTTCCACAAACACACACATGCACACACGCGCATTTACCACAGGCCTCTCAAACTGCATCTCTGAAGGCGGGCAGAGGAGCAGATAGAGCGATAAAGAGGGACATAAAGAAACAGAATGGGACTGCCGCTGCTTCGCTCCATGTTTCCTCATCGTTTTATACTGACACAATACACATACAAAGACTATAAACACTATGCATACTTCAGAGGGCATTACTCTACAACATATGCACACACACAGAAACACCTAAACACATACAGAAATAAACAGAGCCCGGGAATCAGTGTTGCACTACACAAAATACCCACCGTAACAAGTCCTTTAGTCACATATTTAGCATTAAAATCTTGTTTTTCTTAAGTCAAGTGAAAGAACCTGTCAGTGGGAAGAGATAATCCCACTTGTTTCCAATGCTAATCAACTTGTTTCCAAGATTTTCTTGAATCAAGTGTCATGCTCTTGATTCCGGTGGGCTGACTTGCCTTATTCTGCCTTGTGTCGACCTTCATAGTTGTTCCCAGAAAAATTCCTGATATCAAGTGAAAATGCACTGAAAACAAGAGGGATTATCTCATCCCACTGGCAGATTGTTTCCCTTGTTTTAAGAAAAACAAGACTTTTCTGGCAGTGCGCTCATTTGGAGCAGCACAGGTAAATGACTGGAGATTCGATAATCACAGGATGACACAACACAGCTCGGCTCAGTCTGGAAAGGAGGGAGAGGGGAAAGGACGGGAGGAAGGAATCAGCAATGAGGGAAAGAAGCTAAGGAGGCTTAAGGCTAAACCTTCATCAACCACAGTCCAAAACTTCTTCACTTCCAAGCCCCCGGCTAGCCCCGGCGGTGCAGCTGGCTGTCAGCAGCTCGTAACGAGGCACACATCCAGGGAAGCCAACGGGTGTGAGCGTTATCGATGGCTTCCGCCGCACTCAATCCCTGTCCGTCAGTCGGTTTGCTCTGTGGGGGGAGGATGGATTCTCCGCCTCTGTCTCCTGAGCCTCTGGGCCGTGGCAGCCACTAGTGACCGGCACTGCAGGGTACGGCTGGGCTCAATCTGTCGTCGCACAGCCCCCCCGGGAGCAACCCCCTGAGGGAGTACAACTACATCCTCTCCCCTCAGCCCTCCCCGGCCAACCTCCTGCCTCTTGCAGCCATCAGTCAGTCACAGTTCCTGCCTCCTGGCCGTGTGTCTAATCGCCCACGCACGCTGTCACAGTCCCCTGCCTCTCCAGTTAAAACACGGACAGCCAAACAAAATCAATCTTTACTGAGTGTCCGTGTTTAATAAGGCCATGTTGTTTCTTATGGACTCTGACAACATGATCAGCAGGCTGCACACACGCACGCACACACACACACACACACACACACACACAAAACCCAAGAAAAAAGACTGGCCCCTCTGATGTCATCACCCGACTAAAAAGAGGCTCGCCATTGAATTGTGAGACTCAGGACACATTTGCATAATTGCTGTATGTGAATCCCAAACTCTTTGAACTTTGTATAAACATCTGTGGCCAAATGCACACACACATACACACACACAAGCAAACAAACACACACACACACATACACACACACACAGTGTCACAGTGTGCAAAAACCTCATACAGCGTAGCAAGTCTGTGAAAGTTTCTGGAGGTGAAACTTTCCACCAGCTCTTGAAATAGACCCTTTTAGCACCCTACGGTCTATTGGACTGTTGGTCTGTCTGAACTCTCACAGAGAGGAGAGGGGCTATTGGCATTCACTTCCCTGTGGGAGTCCCAGTCAATAGAAACCTCTTAAAACTCAGAAAACTGTGTGTGTGTGGTGCATGTGTGACAGTGTGTGTATGTGTGTGTGTGTGTGTGTATATATAAATGCGTTTGAGAGAGAGAGAAGGGGGGACTTAGAATTGAATACTGAACTACACTGGTCACTCATGTCTCTGTCCACATCTGAATGATAATTTGTTCTAGATATATTGTTGTTGGGTGAACGCACATTTCTAAAATATCAGGGATTAAAAAAAAAAAAAAAAAAAAAAATAATGTGATCATCCTACATTTTTGAGTTGATCTAATTCATTTTTATAAACTATTTTTTTTTGTTTTGTTTTGAAGATTTCTTAAGTTTAAGGTTTGTAGAATAATCTCAACCCATAAAGGACCATGTAATCCTTCAATTTAAGATGCACACCCACACACACACAAAATGAAAATCCCCCAAATTGGAATTACAGTTCAAGGTTTTAACCTGATGGAGGCAACATACGATTTATATCCTACATACACGCTGGTGCAAACATACACAAGTACATATGTTACGTTTGACATGATTCTGTGTGTGTGTGTGTGTGTGTCTATGTGTAGATAGATATATATGTGCGTGTATGTGGGATAGGTAATGATCGTGCACTAAAGCAGAGTCCCACCCTGTCAGCGCCCGGCCTCTTCATGCCATCCATCATAGTACAGCCGCTAATGATACCAATACATACAGCAGCACAGAGAGGACTAGGGGCGGTGGGGTTGAGGTGGTGAAAACAAAAAGGAGACGAGGTGTTATGGGAGGGATAAAGGGAGAGATGGAGAGAAAGATAGTTTTGGGGGAGGAGGTAAAGGGAGGGAGGGAGAGAGGGCTGGTGGAGGAGAAGAGGCAACCAGCATGAAGAGGGAAGAGAATGTGCTGTCACAGGCAGAGGAGTGAAGGACTGTGTTTGTGTGACTGGCATAGGCAATCTTCACCACCTCCTCCTCCTCTCTCACTCTCTCTCACACACAAACAGACTCACAAGCAGACACACACAAGCACACACCACCCAACACTGCCCAAACACACGTTTGAGGCTGAGGCTGAGGCTGAATGCGTGTGCTCTGTCTCAGCTCCACTGCAGCAGCTTGCCTGTGTGTGGATTAATATTAAAGGCCAATGGATTCTTCTTGTTTCATACTACGTCTTCTCAGGTACTGCCCTTTCAGAGGCTGTGATGTACTGTATCTTCGGTTACGGCTCGCCGTATGTGAGACAGACGGGATCACATTCACACAGAAATGTCAAAGGGTTTTTTTCTGAGACGTTTTCTAGGGACATATTCGTAATAAATATACAATCAGTGGTAAACCAGTCTGTTTTGTGCATGATTTGATGTGGTTAAGCCTGAAGGAAGGTTGATCGACTGGTTTAAAAAAAAAAAAAAAACTGTCTTGTAAACGTCTCAGAAATGTCACATTCAATTCCCACAGCAGCCACAGAATGAGACAAAGAACTTCTACACAAATGAAAGGGAGGTTTCGAACCACAGTCACTCAAATATCCCTCTGCTTTGTTAAAACAAACTAGAACAATACAAGAAGTGACTATGGAAAAGGTCTTTCAATACTGCTGATTTTAAGAATTTCATGCATTCTTGAAGGGTTCTTTATAGCAGTGGTTTTAAAAGTTGGGTTATTTAACTTATGATACACAAAGTGTAAAAGTGATTATTTTAACATATTTGTCAGTGTTCAAGTGTGACATCTAAACACTGTAATACCAAACACAAACTAAAAAATATTTTCATATTAGCATCCCTGTAGGACAAAACTTCAAATGGGTGTCAGCAGCTTCAGGTTCAGGAAGATGAAAAAGTTTGAATCTTCCCATGATGCCCACTTCTAGAAGAGTTCTATGCCACCTAAAATGTGGTTCCACTAAACAAACTATGTAGAGCCTTTTTGTTAGAGAGTGAAGCTGCTCTCTATATAAATTGTGCACATCAGCTGAAATGAAAATAGAAAACGAGGCCAGCAGTAACACAATCAAAAGCATCAAAATTAATCTTTTGATATAAATTACATATTACCAAAGAAAACAGCCACATATCACTGGTCATAATGCAGCTACATACTGTGCTTTTAAACTTTTGAAGTCTAGGCGGCGCTACAGAGCCCCTCTTGCCAAAGGTGTCTTCAAAAAGTCCTTTATCCCAAATGCCACTGGCATCCTTAACTCAACAAAGTGACCAATGACCAATCCACAGTTAGTGACCTGAACTGCCTTACCTCCAACTTATTTATTAATTGTTTTTGATTATTTATTATGAATTGTTTTTGATGCAGGTTATTGTACTGCCTTTTTAATGCGTGTATGCAAAGATGTGTGCCTCTGTATTTTAGTACTGTCTGTCTTCTGTGTTGGTGAGCCAAAGACAACTTTCCACCTTGGTGGACAATAAAGTTTTATTCTATTCTATTCTATTCTATTCTATCCTATTCTATTCTATTCTATTCTATTCTATTCTATCCTATTCTACTCTATTCTATTCTATTCTATTCTATTCTATGTTAAGGCAGAGAGTAGGCTGGGGCAGTTCTTACCATTTTCTCTCTGCTTATTCTCCCAAGACACTTCACCCTCATAACTTCCTGGAGCACAGGAAGGCCAGCGGGGCTGGGAAATTAGCCTATCAGATGCCTCCACCAGCTCAAGGAGAACTCTGAATATGCTAATAGATGAGATAAAGATACATGGTTGGGGGCACCACCGCATGTGCACACATTTGCATGCACCCACACACACCCACACACAGGGTGAAGCCTTTAATTCAGTGACTGGAGAGGGAGAGAATGATCATCGTGGATCTGAAGAGAAGAGAGGGCTGTGAGGGATTACAGTATGTCTTTGATGAAGATTCAGGTAATGAAGATGATCTTTTCCTGTGTGTGTGTGTGTGTGTGCTTTGTGTGTTTGTGTGTGGGAGAGAGAGAGAGAGAGAGAGAGAGAGAGAGAAAGGGGGAGCAATGAGAGGACCTTGAGTTTCCTTCCATCGTGTCTCTGCTCCAGGCTGAAGAGACCAGTGAGGAAACCCCCTCTTCCTTACTTCTCCCGCTCTCTCCATCCTCTACTCCGCCCTGCTCCCTTGTTACCATGGCATTAGACAAACAGGTGCAGCCTGACTGACCTGCCGCTACCTCTGCCTCCTCAATCTCTCTTTCAACAATCTATCCATGAAAAATATTATTTCTCTCTTCCCTTTGTCTCCCCTCCTCTGTGTTTCTCTCCCTGTCTGACTGCTCATCTTTCTTCATTGCTCTGCCTGCCTCTCTCCCAGGGCTTGCCATCTGTACAGTAACAGGTGTGCTGTGTATGTGACTGATGTGTTTGTTACCTGTAGCGCTGCCTGCAGCCACAGCCTCCGAGGAGAACAGCTACCTCTCCCTCTCTACTGCCTGACCAACCTCTCTCTCTATCTCTCTTTGTCTCTCTATCTCTGAGGAAGATGAGAGCAGCGATGTAATGGATCTGGGAGGGGGAGACAAGCTGCTGTGTGTGTGTATGTGTGAATGAGCTTTTACCAGCCATGCTGTGGCACTGTGTTCACTGTGGTGGAGTTTGGGTAATTAGTCCCACCAGTATCTCTCATCTATGAGTATGTGTGCGCATGTGTGTGTGTGTATGTGTGTATGCAAGAGTGTAGCATGTGTGTGTATGTATATGTGTGTGTGTGTGTGTGTGTGTGTGTGTGTGTGTGTGTGTCTAGTCTGCCGGCTCATCTCATTAGTCTCACAGGTGAGTGATTAAATGCACTGCAACACCTGGATGTGTTCCTCCTTCTCGTCCATCCCTCCCTCTCTGCTGTCGTCTTAATTTACAACTACACTCCTGAGAACTGCCTTGGCCCAGCCACAATCCATCCCACAGGACGGCTACATACTAATCTATCTATACCGACAGACAGACAGACAGACAGATCTATCTATCTGTCTATCAGTGGAGCTGAGACAGACAGTCTATCGATAGATAGATAGATAGATAGATAGATAGATAGATAGATAGATAGATAGATAGATAGATAGATAGAAATAGAAACAAAATCCCAATAGGTATCCTGCAGGTAATATTTAACCTTTTCAACTCACTGGTTCCATCATCAAAACAAACAGAAGTGACTGAGCTTACAAAGTTACCAGATGTGTCCCGCTGAATTGCACAGAAATGTGCATAAGATGATGCATTTTGATTATTTTCCATTTCATGTGCTGCAGCAGCCATAAAATGGCATCTTGGCGTTGAATATTTCACTCAATATAAGCATGCTGTAGCTTCAATGAAGCGTTGCAACCAGTGGATGAAGAATATACATGGAACATTTTTTTCTATCCATGAAATTACATAGGGGAGGTCTAAAAGATATATCAAAGTTAAAGGGGTTAAAACAGCACTATAAAGGAGATTACATGGCTGTCAGCAGATAGTAATCAACACGCACAAGGCATGATGTTCCTGTTTTGATTTTCATGTCATGATTTGATTTGATTTTCAGTTTAAACATTTTTTTTTTCCAGCACTGACTATTAAGTCTTGATTTTTAAAGATCAACAGCTCATTGGTTTTATGCCCTCCCTGACAACTGTCATTTACATGTTCAAATTTTTATTTAAAAAGATTGGCTACATGGTATCAGGTGTGATGTAACACATCTTTCTGGCCAAGTCACACATCCTGGCTATGTTACCTTTTGTGAATTCTGATTGCCTCATCCTAACATCACTGGTACCGACATGTATAATGATGTTGTCATAGCTAGTGTGTTTGGACTGTGCCTTGCCAGAGTGTCTACTCCTGTTTCCCAGCACCGTCAGATTAGGCTCTAAATCAGGAGCCCTGGCCCTGGAGAGACAGGTAATGGTTGCTGCCGGTGTTGCTAACCTGATCCTTCAGGTAACTGAGTCCCCTGTAACTAGTGTGCAGGGCTTGAGCTGGTCAGGAGAGGTGGACGGACCACGCCAGGCAACGGGACTAGCAAGAGCAGCAAAGCAATTCACAGCTGGGATTGGCTGTGAATCGGGCCAGTGATGGCTAGCGGCAGTGAGACCTCTTGCCTCTGAAGGCTGGGACAAACTCTTGTGTTTTCTGTGGAGCTACGGCTAGTCTGCTGATGTGAGTGGGGAACCCCAGTAGCTCACCAGGTGAGAGCGCATACCACGTGTTAAGACTGAGTCCTGATCTGATCGCAGCGTCCTGGGTTCAAGTCTGACCTCAGGCCATTTGCTGCATGTCGTCCCCTCTCTCTCCCCTGCCTTTCCTGTCTCTTTCTACTGTTAAATAAAGCAGAAATGCTTTATTTAACCCCCCCCCCCCCCCCAAAAAAAAAAAAAAATGCTGTCGTGAGTTTGCAAGGAGGCTCAGGTTGGCAGGTTAAGCAGGTTGAGCTATGGGCCCAACAGCCAGCAACTGAAAAAAAAAACAATTGGGAAAATCCTGATCCTACTCATTTCAATTAATTTTTTATTTAGAATTGAGCTTGTGACACCCCTAATTTTTCGGAACACTAATAGACAACATCTTAATAGACAACGCTGTGACAAAACAAGTTGCTGTTAATGCCAGCACTGTTGCAATATAATATCGTCAAGGTAATGTTCTCCAGAACGGCTTGTGTATGTGCGGGTGTGAGCGTGAGGGGGGGCATACAGCCAGTCATACAGCCATCAGCCCAATCATCCATAAAACCAGCTAGTCGCTCATACAACGAACCAAACATCCGTAAAAAGCAGCAGGCAGCCAGGCTTATAATGAATCATGCATGTAGCTGCATCACCACCCTGCTAGCCACATAGTAAACCACACAGCCAGCCACAGCAGCAAGCTCACAGTCATATGGCCAGTTGACGGTGCTGGCTGTGATATTATTATTGCCTGTGTGTCCCTGAGGGCTGAGATGTGATGGATGTCAGTAGTGTAGGTAATAAATTGTGGAGGTCAATCCACTCTGGTGGAGAGGTCCACTCAGGGGAGAAGGCCGCCCGATAGACAATACAGCCTTCAAATCATCCCTCCAGTGCGCATTGCCATTCAGGTCTCCGGCCCATGCTTATCAGACTGGGGATCATTAAGTTGTTTTCTCAAGAGAAGCCTGGTACAAGGTGGCGGCGAGAGGATCATGGTAAGATCTCATTTGGGGGGCGGAGAGGGGCGATTTACAGCACAGGCCAAGGCAAGAGTCGCTTTTCTCCTAGGATGGAGGAGAATTTTGAGAGAGCGAGAGAGAGAGAGAGAGAGAGAGTGCAGAAGGTGAGACAGTGGGCTCATCCCCAGCACTAAGACTCATAAAACCCATTAGACACACGCACAAACGCATCGAGGCACATGCTCACACGCACACACACACATGCACGCACACACACACACACACACACACACACAATGGCAAAGTGCAGGGCAAGGCTGGCTGAGGTGAGGTTGAGGTGGGCAGATCACAGTAGCGGAGAGGATGACTAATAACACAGCAGAATTCACTGAGGCACACCCAGACAATCACAATCATTTCTCACCTCACTTCTCCCTCTCTCACTCTCTCTCTCTCTCTCTTTCTCTCCCTCTCTGTCTGTCCATCTCTCTCACTTTCACTTCCCGCTGCTCCCTCTTTATTCCTCCCTCTGTCATTCACTCCTTTCGCCACTTTTTCTCTCCCTCCGCAATCATGATCTCTTTTGTCGCCAAAATCGCCCCATTTTAAACGCACGCTTCACTTTGCTCCTTTCTTCCCTGTCCAAACTCTCTGTGTCATCATTTTCCCATCTCTTTCTTTTGCCCATTTTGTTGCTTCTCGCCGGAAGGACACAGGCTGTTAGCGGAGGCTGCTCTGCCGCTCTGCTGCTTTATGATGTGGAGAAGTCCTCCAAAGCACATAGAGGCACACACAAATACTGAAGCACAAACACACACGCGCGCACACACACTCACTCTTTATATGCATGCTCCATGCAGAAGAGCATAGTTCCTCAGTATTCATCTCCTCACAGTCTAAATAAAATCATCACATCATGGTACAATCTGAGCAAGAAAGTTGACTGAATAAGTTCCTCACTCCTTTCACTAGTTATACTGATTTTATTTATTTTTCTACCCTAAATATTACTAAAAATAAGGAGCAATCCTCAGCTCCTTTACTTTAAATAAAGCTTGTATGAATAAATGAATGTGAAATGTTAAATAATTAAGTGGTAAAAACAGCAGCATAGTCTCCCCATGCTATAAGTCACATGCACACACACACACACACCAAATAAGGTGGGCCGGTTATTCACTTCATGTAACTACTTTCAATAAAAGTCCCTATTTAACATTTCTTTCAGCTCAAACCATGGCTATATCATGTTCAAGTGTGTGTGTGTGTGTGTGTATTCATGTATGATTCAATGTGTATGTGTGTGATGTGAAACCATCAAATCAGTTCACACTCATTTAATCTTGCAGTGCTTAGATCTTGCCTATTCCATTAATCCAGCTTTATGGAATTATGACACACACACACACACACACACGTACATACATGTACACACACGCACACATGTCCAGAATGAGCATGGCCCCATGACTGAATGGGTGGTCTTTTAACAGCCTCCTTCCCATAATTCCTTATCACACTCATCAGCCGTTAGACAGCAGCGGATAGAGAGGAGTCGTTATCTGGAAACACTGATAGCATTTACACATACAGCTAATTGAAGACTGCCTATCTTAACACTCAGTATGGGTATAGAAAGGGTGGGAGGGTGTGTGTATGTGTGTGTTCGCATGTGTGTGTGTGTGTGTGTGTGTGTGAGGAGGCGGGGGTGTCATGGCCTAAGGGTAAAGGGTCCATCAAAAGCCCTATTATAGTGAGAAAAATCATTTACCCTTCAGCTATATGTCCTCTTCGTCATTTGAGTGTATGCGTGTGTGTGTGTGTGTGTGTGTGTGTGTGTGTGTGTGTGTGCGCGTGTGAATCCAGCAGCCCAGTGAAGTGTGTCAGTCTAGTAGATGCTCAGTGAAACTCGATCAAGAAGCACAAATGACCTGGGAGCAGGTGACTGAAGCCTCCATTCTTCCTGAAAGAAGAGGCTTGACTGGGAGAATGCCTGCACACACACACACACACACACACACACTGAGGTCAGCTGGAGCCTTCAATCTGTTGAATGCACTTCCCACCTATATTTCAAGGCAGTATCTGTTGGATTTGGAATGAACCAGGACCGGGCCTTGGCTTGTGCAGCAAGCTAGCTGTGTTTTATTTCCTGTAAAGGCTGGCCTTATAAATAAATGCTTAACAGCACTAATACTCCACAATCTAAAGCACAAAGCCATACTAACTAGCTCTGGGCTGATTTGAGCTGAAAATCCCCAGCAGTTAAATGAAGTCTGATTCACTTTATCTTTATTCCTAATGTGTATTTATGGGTCTGAGGGTCAAATCCTCTTACGTGACACTAAACAACACTTAAATGAGAAGAACTAATGTACTTGCACTACAAGGCTACATGCTTAATCATAATGAAGGTGCTGTGCAATGTGTGTGTATGTATGTGTGTGTGAGTGTGTGTGTGTGTGTGTGTGTGTGTGTGTGTGTGTGTGTGTATGTGTATGTGTGCAAAGATGCATGCACATCATGCAAATGCATTATGGAAAACCCTCCGTTTATCTGTCTTTTTTTTTCTCCTCCTTGTGAATAAGGTGAGATAGAAATAAATGATTTCCTGTCCTAAAGCTGCAGCAGAGGGGTATTTCCAGCTAGTTATGAGCATGTAGCTGATAAAGAATAAAGACAGCAAAAAGCAAAGACATACAGGGAGACATAAAGAGGGGGAGGGAGAGATTTCATTGAACAGAATAAATGTGACATGTGCATATTCTGTAAAGATGCGACAAGTGTATTCCAAAAGGGAAAATCTATCCCCAACGTCTGCTAATCTTTTGCAGTGATTCAAAGGGTGTATCAATTATTATGAACTCTCCTTTTAAATGCATTAGGCTTGTTCATTTATAATCCAGCCTCCCTCTCTCTCTCCCTCTCTCTCTCTCTCTCTCTCTCTCTGAGTAATAACTGTATAAGTCAAAGTGAGTGAAATCTGGACAGCAAGTACAAAGACTGGCAGATTTTGAAGGGTCAAAAGAGTGTGTCTGAGTGTACGCAAGAGGCAGTGTGTATATATATATGCACATAGTGGGAGGTTGAGCAGTACACGAAAAAGTACCAGTGAGTAGTTTTTCTGTGGGTTTTCTGTGAGTGTGTGTTGCTACACACAAATATTGACACCTAAGCCTGGAGAGTAAATGACCAATCAGTCCAATGGCCGCTCACAGCTCAGCAGCACCACTGACACTGAGATGCTACAGGTAAGACTCACCTCTGTCCACACTAAAGGCCTGAGCAGACGGCCAGCACCATACCATTCATGGCCAGTGCCTTCAGACACACAATTTTCTCGGAACATGACATTTGCAATCGTTTAGTGTGTGTTGCCATAGATAATCTGTCGCAAATGTAGCAATGATTTCTACTCTGGCAAAACTCACCACTGGCCTGCACATGCATGTGTCATACACCCACACAAAGATTTCACATGGTCAAACTCCGCACATCTGTTGTTTTCAGGTGCGTCGGACTGGGAACGCTGGGTCCCGACTGTAGTGTGAAAGGAGAAGGAATCCCGCACACTGAATACCTTGCGTAAATATTTATCATAGTGACGTTTCGGTACTCAGACCCTCCTCAGACAAATGCTAAACAGTGGCAAGAAGCCATCTTTAAATAGGGAGGGGCTGTCTTGCGCACCGGCTTCCAATCACGTGATACACATTAACACAAAATTATAGAAAACACAAAACATATTAATAAACATGTTGGATATGTGAGAAAAATAACTAGATACAAATGGATACAAAAAAAAAACAGACATAATTATAAAATTATATAATGAACATGCGCGCACCTCCAATCGCCTTTGTAATGGAGGAAACTCCGCATGTCATGGAACTATTCGGGAGACTTCAGAGCAATGACATCATATTAGAAGGGTCAAGTCCGCTAAACACGGTCAAACTTCACCTGCAATGCTGTGTAGCCTACCGTCTGTTCAGGCCTTAAACAGGGTCAATTTGAAAATGCATCTTTTTTTCTCCGTTTTGGCCTTCTGTCCAAACTAAGCTGGTGTTTTCCGACCTGTCTCCAAGATGTGGAAATCTGAAAACGCCGGCTTGGTGTGTCTGCGTGGATGCTACAGCTGCCGTCTCTGAAGAGTGAAATTCACATGTGAATGTATTTAAAGGCATGCATTTATTTATTTTAATTAACAAGTGGCTTAAAGTAACCACAACCTTACCGCTAATGCTACTTTCAGTTACGAGAAACCATGGACACTCATTCACCTCTCTATGGACTTTTAAGCACCAGTCTCTTGACTTTGAAACTGAAATATTTGACAAAAGCATAACCCATTATTATTATTATTATTATTATTATTATTATTAGGATTTAGGGATTAACTGATGAAGCTGAAGAAGAAAAGGTGTGAAAATGTCAATGCAGCATAGTGTCTCCTCACTTCTCTTTCTCATACATAAAAACATTGCCAGACGAAAATCAAGTATCTCTGAAAAAGTACCTAAAAAAAAACACAACCCAGCCTTATTTTCCAACTGACAGCCATGCACTTTATTTGAAATTTGATCAAGGTATTTTGTTTTGGAACAGAAAGCTCCAGCAGGGGGTTATGTGAGTGCCCCTTCCCGTCTGACTGTCCATCTGCCAGCAGGATAACACAAAAGGCACTGGGCAGATTTTGCACAAAACTTGTTGGGAGGATTGGTCACACACCAAAATTTTTCCGAGCCAATCGGCCTCAAGGGGACATGGCGATGGGACGGCTTAAGCACAAACACGGCCGTGGTTTCAAAACACATCTTCATGGGTGAAGGCAACACTGATCAACTTTTCACACTGATTGGCCCAAAGAGGACAAGGCTTAGCTCAAACAGGGTTGTAACTTCCAGCTGAATCCTTGGTGCTTTTAGTTGTCCTCCACTGAGTGACCTCTTGTTAATTTTGTTCAAACCATGTACATCTCCACTAAATTTCATTGTTTTTTTCTCCTCTTGTATTAATGCTGCATGAAAACCTTAAATCCTGTTTTGATCATTTCTATTTTTTACTGTGACTGAAACTTCACTTGGTTTATGGGTTGAAAAGTTCCATGGCCCATGAAACCCCATCAAATTGCATTTCAGTATTTGCAAAAATGCTTGGCTGCAACACTGACAGCAGAGTGTGTGTGAAGTTTGGGAAACAGGCCATCTGACAGCAGTGGCATACAAGTGCGTGAAAATGCATGTGCAGGTCTAAGTGTGCCATGCATGAGCGTGTGTGTGTCAGTGTGAATGTGTGTGTCAGAGAGTGTGCGCTCAGCAGGCTGAAAGCAACAGCATCTGGGTGCCCACCCAGTCCTCTGAGCCCAGTGAGCGCGGTACAGGCCGGGCACCAGATGCTCCAGGGAGGCAGCTCACAGTGCGGTTCCGGCCCAGTGAAAGCTCTTCTTTCCTGGAAGCAGATGCCAGCCCTGGCCCCCCTCCCTCCATTTTTCATCTGCTTTAACAGATGTCTTGCACACCCTGGCCGCCCCAACCGCAGCCCACCAGGGACTGAATCAGGTTTACAGCAGCCCCTTGTCTTTCAATGCAAGGAGGGATCAAAAGGGCCGACTCACTTCCAAACGGCTGAGTGGACCGCTGCAGAAAACCCAAATAGACTCGGCCCGCGACGAATTACAACAATGTGACACGTGACTGGGAAAACGCGGCGAGGACAGCAGTTAGTGATTAATATTGAATTGTGGCTGATCTTCGCAAAACACAGAGAGCAAAGGAGAGACGGTGGGGTGACTCATGGGAAGGCTGGAAAATAAGAGGTAGTGAAATTCATTAGTGATCAGCCACTGAAAAGCACAGATGGAGACGAAGCAAGAGAGAGACAAAAAGAGGAGAGAGAGGGATAAAGAGAAAGTCCTCTAGGGAAACATCCATCCATCCCCGTCTCCAGCTCTTTCTTTCTCTAACTTTCTTTCAGTCTCGCTGTAAGCGCGCAAGTTGAAGTGGAGCCGTTCCACGGGGATGTATAACTAACCCCGCATACACACACAGCAAAATTGAGAGCCCACTCCCATTCTCCCTCTGCACATGCATTCATTATCTATTGTGTTCCTTGAATGAGGAATATGCTACAGAAACAGGCACCTCTGCTCTATTGTACACGGCCGTATGAAAGGAGGAGAAAAAATACAAATTAAAATGTAATCTAAGACGCTTTGTTTTGTCGCTTTCTCCCTGTCGCCCCAAATGTCACAAGGAGCATGTAATACTGCTGGGGGTCTGCTGAGGCATATGACACAGGGCACTGCACATCAATGCTGTGTGCCTGTGAGTGTGTGCATGGGTATGTGTGTGTTTGTAAGTGTGTTTGTAAGTGTGTGTGTGTGTGGGTTCAGAGATCTTGAGTTCTAGGGAAATGAGAATATAAGGCGTAACATTAATTGAAGTGTTAATGTACTGTGACTCCAGAGTGGTGTACAGTAAGCATTTGTGTGTGTGTGTGTGTGTGTGTGTGTGCGTCTGTGTGTGTGTGTGTACATATGTGCCTTTACCTCCCACAAATGGCTGCTCTGAAAGTGCTTTTGTTTTTCCGTGAAAAATCATTAACAAAGTGAACACTTTTGGGATTGCACCAAAAAACGGTGCTCTTCTTTAGATAAAGGGAAGAGAGAGGAGCTGGAGGAGAAGAAAAGCGGCGAAAGAAAGTGGAGTAGGACAAAAAAAAAAAACTGGAAGTGAAAGACAGCAGGTATGATCATCTGTGAGAGGACTGATAATGTGAAATATGAGTAGACAAAAAAACGAAGAACTCAGACTCTCAGTCCCATAATCAAAATCTGATCTGAAACAAGAGAATCCCTGAAACTATGCTGCAGGCAAAGAAAGGGAGAGAGAGAGAAAGAGAGAGGGAGAGAATGAGTGAGAGATAAAGTAATGCTGAGAGACACAGAGACAGAGAGAAAGGCGAGAGAGCAAGAACAGGGGTGAGAGATGGAGAAACAGAGCGAGACGGGGAAAACACAGAGAGGAGCGCCAAGAAGCCGAGGGGTGAAAAAGTACAGAACAAAGCAACACTTGAACCAGTTATCAATGTTAATGGCAAAAAATAAAGTCATGGCCGAGGTTGTTCAGGCATTCTTTTTTTTTTTTTTTTTTTTTGTACTCTGGTATGATAAAAGCCTATGCAAATATTTTCTTGTGAAGTCGAGCCTGGATCCACTAGACATCGACCTGCAGTCTGTCTTGAACAACAAATCCCACCTCAGAGTTTAAACCTGATTCAGAGTAGACTCTTTCTGTGATGTACTGCAGCAGTGTGAAAAGGACCAATATGGATGGCATTGTCCCAGTGAGTCGGAGTGAACACAAATTAGAAATAAGCAAACAGGGACACTAAATTTCTTTTAACACATTGTAGAGCACTTTTAGAAAATAATCCACTCACTAAAATGCTGTTGGTATTATTATTATTTTTTTTTTTAGCAACTGTTTTACCCTGGGAAATGCCCACGCAATTATGCACAAATACACACAAACACAGTTGCAGCTATGAGCACACACCAAGTGTAAGAAAGAAACTGCAGTAATGAAAAGATAAAGAATGAAGTGATCCAAACCCTATTTATTAACTTTGCACAATTTCTGCCCGTAGATGGAACAAATAGAAATGCAGAGCAACTGTAACTGCATTCATTCATTCATTCATTCATTCATTCATTTGTCCATTCATTTGTCCATTTAGTCATATTCTTTTACAACTTATTCTTTTTCAGGGTCACAAGGATTTGGAGTGTATCCCAATCCCAAATACAGAACGTGCCAAAACACTGCAGCCGTCTTTTTGTGGTCAAATTTAAGGGCAGAGCGTGTGTGTATGCATACTGACTGTGTGTGTGTGTGTGTGTGGGTGTGTGTGCGTGTGTGTGTGTGTGTGCGTGTGTGTGTGTGAAAATGTGAGAGTTTATGTTTGTTGTGGCTGCAGACGCTAATCCCAATGGTGTGGACAGATTGTGAGTGTTTTAAGAAGATTACAGATTACGGACTGCAGAGGAAGATTAGCTGGCAGCTCTGTCTGCACCTCTGGATGGACTGGCCTGCTCTCCCACAGCCCCACTGTGTGTGTGTGTGTGTGTGTGTGTGTGTGTGTGTGTGTGTGTGTGTGTGTGTGTGTGTGTGTGTGTGTGTCTGTATATGTGAATGAGTGTGCATGCGTACTGTACCTGCTATTGTTCACAAGATGATCATGATCAGTGGTAATGATAGTGCTGTGCACACCAGGTGTCTGTGTGTGCCTGTGCATACATGTGTGTATGTGTGTGTGTGTGTGTGTGTGTGTGTGTGTGTGTGTGTACGTGATGAATATTGATTTGCCAGGTATCACAGGCGGGTATTCCATTTCCGTTACAGTAAATACAGGCCAAGAATTAGGAAGCAAACACACCCATTCCCAATGGGCTGTGAAGCTACTTTGATGCCAGTTATACCTGAGAGAATGTCACACACTCATACACACCCACATACACACTCACACTCAAATCAATGGCAAGGGCAGCCAGCCAAGAGGCAGTCAATTCCCTTTCCTACCTTCCTCTGCAAAGGCAGAACCCCTGCTGAAAAAATACCAATAATTAACCTGGTGATACATTTAATACGTAACCCTGATTAAAATACTTGAGAAAACACATATATGAATTGTTTGTGTATTTCTTTTTCATTATATCACGGTTCTACCTACTAGCATGACGAATATGAAGTATGTTAAATGAGAGAGACTTCTTTGGTTTGCAATATCTTTGTTCCTGACACAGCGGGGAGAGGTCAGCCCTCACTCATGAACCGTGGCTGTGCTGAGACACCCCACTGCACGGCACTAAATATAACTCACGGACGAGAATGGAGAAGAGGTGGGACGCGTGATGCAAATGGAGAGCACAATGATTGCATGGTTGGAGACTGGACATGACCAATTTCCCTACTCGTGGGGGTGACAGGTTTGGAGAGCTGTGTGTAAAAGTGCACGGTGCCGTTGAGAAAGTTAATCACAAACTGCAGTTACACAGCAATTCACCTTTGAGCTGAAAAATACAGCCGTAATGATATTTGGATCTGCATTTAGGGCATGGACTCAGGTGGTATCTGGAGTGCCACAGCACACAGCAGGTGGAGTATTGCAGTGCTCAATGGTTGCCATTACAACTAACTTTACGCTGAATATACACCGGTTTTAAGGGAGGCCTTGAGGTTGATGTAATTCTTTGCAGGTGTTAATTCATTTTTTACGGCTTGTCATTTTTACACAGACATTTACATGCCGTCAGAGGAGCTTCTGTGCAGCATTAAACTACTCTGTTGAGGGGGGAAAAAAGAAGGCTTTCCCGAAAATCAGAGCTACACCACATCTCTGACTGAGATACAACTTCAGAGTTACAAGTCTACTTTGGCAAAGGATGTGAAAAAGCTTTAGGAACGTGAACGGTAAGCTTCAACTTCCAACTGACGTCAAGCCTGCACAGCCTAAAAGAGCTGCTCTCTTCTGTTTGAGATTTAGTCCGGA
Organism: Myripristis murdjan; assembly: GCF_902150065.1. Classification (NCBI taxonomy): domain Eukaryota; kingdom Metazoa; phylum Chordata; class Actinopteri; order Holocentriformes; family Holocentridae; genus Myripristis; species Myripristis murdjan. Next base: position 16,285,222 of record NC_043983.1, on the reverse strand, counting down.
GCTCTTTCTAAAAGAACTGTCTTCCATTATACACAGACGCAAGACCTACTGTACGGCGCTGTAAAAACAGGGCTTAAAGTGCGAGAGGCATGCCGGGCTGTGGAGAGAGAGGGAGAGCATGCAGGCAAAAAGAAAAGGCTGACTTGGACTGTAGACGGTGAATGGAGGCAGACAAGAATAGAAAGAGGGAGAAAGAGGGCCTTCAACTGTTTTTTTCTTTGAGAGTTTCTACACAATACACTGTGGGTTTCTATGGCGACCTGGAGTCGCCTGCTGGGCCCATAGAGGCTGAAGTAAGAGGCCTCTCTGGACACACACACACACAGAAACACACCACACACACACACACACACACACACACACAAACACAAAAGCAGGTGGTTGCAACTGGCATGCTTGAGA